>NC_084636.1:37052271-37054771 GCF_033978795.1 Nerophis ophidion | reverse complement strand
GTATGTATATAAGTATGTATGTATATATGTATGTATGTATGTATATGCATACGTATGTATGTATATATGTATGTATATATGTATGTATGTACATATGTATGTATGTATGTATATATTTGTTTTTATGTAAGTATGTATACATACATACTTGCATATGTGTGTATGAATATATATATATATATATATATATATACATGTTTGTATACATATATGTGTGTATATATACATATATATATATATATACATATAAATATATATATCACAATTGGATTAGTTCGCATTTTGACTGTACCTAATCAAATGTCTGTTTTATTATTATTATTGTCACCGATGTCCCACTGGGTGTGAGTTTTTCTTTGCCCTTATGTGGGCCTACCGAGGATGTCGTAGTGGTTTGTGCAGCCCTTTGAGACATTAGTGATTTAGGGCTATATAAGTAAACATTGATTGATCGATATTATGCAGCGGTTTGTCTCCCTCTAGTGGTTATACAAGTTTTCGAAGGCAGTGACGTCACTATTCAGCACCCCAGCAGAGAACGTTTGATTTATTTAAAACCTCCAGCAGATTATAACGCAGACTCAACCACAACATTTATACTGGAACTGACCTTGCTTTATTCTACAACATTTCTTCTGGTTGCGAGGTGTAAAACGTAGCATTTAAGGAGGATATTCTATAACACAAATGTTTTTTTACATGGACTTTAATTAATGGGTTTGTTGTTTCTGGTCTATCTAACTGGATGTGGTACTTGTTGTGTCTCCACAGAAGGAAAGTGGACCTGGAACACAACCCTGTGGCACACCATCAACATTACCTTGGAGGAATGCTCAAAATCGAAAACCAAAACCAATCCCTACCTTGACTTCATTTTCCTTCTTGACTTCAGTCTTTTCATTGTCCTGCTGAGTTGTCCTTGACTTCACTTTAACACTGAGCTGTCATTCTTGACTTCAGTGTCCTTCCACTTCCTCAGGATGCTCTCTGCTGCTGCTAGAGTGCTGTCTCTCTGTGGACACATGTCACATGTTAGTGTCTCTCTGCGGACACATGTCACATGTTAGTGTCTCTCTGCGGACACATGTCACATGTTAGTGTCTCTCTGTGGACACATGTCACATGTTAGTGTCTCTCTGTGGACACATGTCACATGTTAGTGTCTCTCTGTGGACACATGTCACATGTTAGTGTCTCTCTGCGGACACATGTCACATGTTAGTGTCTCTCTGTGGACACATGTCACATGTTAGTGTCTCTCTGTGGACACATGTCACATGTTAGTGTCTCTCTGTGGACACACGTCACATGTTAGTGTCTCTCTGTGGACACATGTCACATGTTAGTGTCTCTCTGTGGACACATGTCACATGTTAGTGTCTCTCTGTGGACACATGTCACATGTTAGTGTCTCTCTGTGGACACATGTCACATGTTAGTGTCTCTCTGTGGACACATGTCACATGTTAGTGTCTCTCTGCGGACACATGTCACATGTTAGTGTCTCTCTGCGGACACATGTCACATGTTAGTGTCTCTCTGTGGACACATGTCACATGTTAGTGTCTCTCTGTGGACACATGTCACATGTTAGTGTCTCTCTGTGGACACATGTCACATGTTAGTGTCTCTCTGTGGACACATGTCACATGTTAGTGTCTCTCTGTGGACACATGTCACATGTTAGTGTCTCTCTGTGGACACACGTCACATGTTAGTGTCTCTCTGTGGACACATGTCACATGTTAGTGTCTCTCTGTGGACACATGTCACATGTTAGTGTCTCTCTGTGGACACATGTCACATGTTAGTGTCTCTCTGTGGACACATGTCACATGTTAGTGTCTCTCTGCGGACACATGTCACATGTTAGTGTCTCTCTGTGGACACATGTCACATGTTAGTGTCTCTCTGTGGACACATGTCACATGTTAGTGTCTCTCTGCGGACACATGTCACATGTTAGTGTCTCTCTGTGGACACATGTCACATGTTAGTGTCTCTCTGCGGACACATGTCACATGTTAGTGTCTCTCTGTGGACACATGTCACATGTTAGTGTCTCTCTGTGGACACATGTCACATGTTAGTGTCTCTCTGTGGACACATGTCACATGTTAGTGTCTCTCTGCGGACACATGTCACATGTTAGTGTCTCTCTGTGGACACATGTCACATGTTAGTGTCTCTCTGTGGACACATGTCACATGTTAGTGTCTCTCTGCGGACACATGTCACATGTTAGTGTCTCTCTGTGGACACATGTCACATGTTAGTGTCTCTCTGCGGACACATGTCACATGTTAGTGTCTCTCTGTGGACACATGTCACATGTTAGTGTCTCTCTGTGGACACATGTCACATGTTAGTGTCTCTCTGTGGACACATGTCACATGTTAGTGTCTCTCTGTGGACACATGTCACATGTTAGTGTCTCTCTGTGGACACATGTCACATGTTAGTGTCTCTCTGTGGACACATGTCACATGTTAGTGTCTCT
>NC_084636.1:37009771-37034771 GCF_033978795.1 Nerophis ophidion | reverse complement strand
TATGTATATGTATATATATTATATATATATGCATATATACATGTATATATGTATATATACACATATATATATATATATATGCATGTATATATATTATATATATGCATATATACATACATATGTATATATATATACATGTATATATACATATATATATACATGTAGATATATGTGTATATATATATATATATATATATGTATATATATACATATATATGTATATATATACATGTATATGTATATATATACACATGTATGTATATACATATATATATATACATATATGTATATATATGTATATATATATGCATATATATATATATACATATATATGTGTATGTATGTATGTATATATGTATATATATACATATATATATATATACGTATATATGTATATATATATATTTGTATATGTATATATTATATACACATGTGTATATACATATATATGTATATATATATATATACATGTATATATATACATATATATATACATATATGTATATATATGTATGTATATATATACATATATATGTATGTATATATATATATACATGTATATATATATATATACATATATATATGCATGTATATATATTATATATATGTATATATACGTATATATATGTATATATACGTATATATATATATATATATATGTATATATATATACACATGTATATATATATACATGTATATATATATACATGTAGATATATGTATATATATATATATATATACATACATGTATATATACATATATATATAATATATATACATGCATATATATATACATGTATATATACATGTATATATACATATATATATATAATATATATACATGCATATATATATACATGTATATATATATACATAATGTGTATATATATACATGTATACGGTCACAAAAGTGGCCTTGAAAAAGAAAAGCATCAACTCACTGAGCGCCGTGACGTCCGCCAGCATGAAGTAGCCTCCCTCGGGGACGATGGGCGACAACCCCGCCTCCTGCAGGATGGCGGCCAGGCGGTCTCTCTTCCCCTCCAGCTCCTCCGCCAGAGAGGTCAGGTAGCACTCGGGCTGACCCATCATCTCGTAGTTCCGCAGCAAACTTTGCGCCACGGCCTCCTGGTGAGAAACGCACGGTCACGCCGGGTCTGTGCAGAGGAGGCGCACGTTTAACTGAGACTAGACGCAGGAGGCGCACGCTTAACTGAGACTAGACGCAGGAGGCGCACGTCTACCTGCGACTAGACGCAGGAGGCGCACGTCTACCTGCGACTAGACGCAGGAGGCGCACGTCTACCTGCAACTAGACGCAGGAGGCGCACGCTTACCTGCGACTAGACACAGGAGGCGCACGCTAACCTGCAACTAGACGCAGGAGGCGCACGTTTACCTGCGACTAGACGCAGGACGCGCACGTTTACCTGCGACTAGACGCAGGATGCGCACGCTAACCTGCGACTAGACGCAGGAGGCGCACGTCTAGACGCAGGAGGCGCACGTCTACCTGCGACTAGACGCAGGAGGCGCACGTCTAGACGCAGGAGGCGCACGTCTACCTGCGACTAGACGCAGGAGGCGCACGTCTAGACGCAGGAGGCGCACGTCTACCTGCGACTAGACGCAGGAGGCGCACGTCTAGACGCAGGAGGCGCACGTCTACCTGCAACTAGACACAGGAGGCGCACGTCTACCTGCGACTAGACATAGAAGGCGCACGTTCACCTGCAACTAGACGCAGGAGGCGCACGTTTACCTGCGACTAGACGCAGGAGGCGCACGTTCACCTGCGACTAGACGCAGGAGGCGCACGTCTACCTGCGACTAGACATAGAAGGCGCACGTTCACCTGCAACTAGACGCAGGAGGCGCACGTTCACCTGCGACTAGACGCAGGAGGCGCACGTTCACCTGCGACTAGACGCAGGAGGCGCACGTTCACCTGCGACTAGACGCAGGAGGCGCACGTTCACCTGCGACTAGACGCAGGAGGCGCACGTTCACCTGCGACTAGACGCAGGAGGCGCACGTCTAGACGCAGGAGGCGCACGTCTACCTGCGACTAGACGCAGGAGGCGCACGTCTACCTGCGACTAGACGCAGGAGGCGCACGTCTAGACGCAGGAGGCGCACGTCTACCTGCGACTAGACATAGAAGGCGCACGTTCACCTGCGACTAGACACAGGAGGCGCACGTTCACCTGCGACTAGACACAGGAGGCGCACGTTCACCTGCGACTAGACACAGGAGGCGCACGTTTACCTGCGACTAGACACAGGAGGCGCACGTTCACCTGCGACTAGACACAGGAGGCGCACGTCTACCTGCGACTAGACATAGAAGGCGCACGTTCACCTGCGACTAGACACAGGAGGCGCACGTTCACCTGCGACTAGACATAGAAGGCGCACGTTCACCTGCGACTAGACACAGGAGGCGCACGTTCACCTGCGACTAGACACAGGAGGCGCACGTCTACCTGCGACTAGACGCAGGAGGCGCACGTCTACCTGCGACTAGACATAGAAGGCGCACGTTCACCTGCAACTAGACGCAGGAGGCGCACGTCTACCTGCGACTAGACACAGGAGGCGCACGTTCACCTGCAACTAGACGCAGGAGGCGCACGCTTACCTGCGACTAGACACAGGAGGCGCACGTCTACCTGCGACTAGACGCAGGAGGCGCACGTCTACCTGCGACTAGACGCAGGAGGCGCACGTCTACCTGCGACTAGACATAGAAGGCGCACGTTCACCTGCAACTAGACGCAGGAGGCGCACGCTTACCTGCGACTAGACACAGGAGGCGCACGTCTACCTGCGACTAGACGCAGGAGGCGCACGTCTACCTGCGACTAGACGCAGGAGGCGCACGTCTACCTGCGACTAGACGCAGGAGGCGCACGTCTACCTGCGACTAGACATAGAAGGCGCACGTCTACCTGCGACTAGACGCAGGAGGCGCACGTCTACCTGCGACTAGACGCAGGAGGCGCACGTCTACCTGCGACTAGACATAGAAGGCGCACGTTCACCTGCAACTAGACGCAGGAGGCGCACGTTCACCTGCGACTAGACGCAGGAGGCGCACGTCTAGACGCAGGAGGCGCACGTCTAGACGCAGGAGGCGCACGTCTACCTGCGACTAGACGCAGGAGGCGCACGTCTACCTGCGACTAGACATAGAAGGCGCACGTTCACCTGCGACTAGACACAGGAGGCGCACGTTTACCTGCGACTAGACACAGAAGGCGCACGTTCACCTGCAACTAGACGCAGGAGGCGCACGTTCACCTGCAACTAGACATAGAAGGCGCACGTCTACCTGCGACTAGACGCAGGAGGCGCACGTCTACCTGCGACTAGACGCAGGAGGCGCACGTCTACCTGCGACTAGACGCAGGAGGCGCACGTCTACCTGCGACTAGACATAGAAGGCGCACGTTCACCTGCAACTAGACGCAGGAGGCGCACGATCACCTGCGACTAGACGCAGGAGGCGCACGTCTAGACGCAGGAGGCGCACGTCTAGACGCAGGAGGCGCACGTCTACCTGCGACTAGACGCAGGAGGCGCACGTCTACCTGCGACTAGACGCAGGAGGCGCACGTCTACCTGCGACTAGACGCAGGAGGCGCACGTCTACCTGCGACTAGACATAGAAGGCGCACGTTCACCTGCAACTAGACGCAGGAGGCGCACGTTCACCTGCGACTAGACGCAGGAGGCGCACGTCTAGACGCAGGAGGCGCACGTCTAGACGCAGGAGGCGCACGTCTACCTGCGACTAGACGCAGGAGGCGCACGTCTACCTGCGACTAGACGCAGGAGGCGCACGTCTACCTGCGACTAGACGCAGGAGGCGCACGTCTACCTGCGACTAGACATAGAAGGCGCACGTTCACCTGCGACTAGACACAGGAGGCGCACGTTTACCTGCGACTAGACACAGAAGGCGCACGTTCACCTGCAACTAGACGCAGGAGGCGCACGTTCACCTGCAACTAGACACAGGAGGCGCACGTTCACCTGCAACTAGACGCAGGAGGCGCACGTTCACCTGCAACTAGACGCAGGAGGCGCACGTTCACCTGCGACTAGACACAGGAGGCGCACGTTTACCTGCGACTAGACACAGAAGGCGCACGTTCACCTGCAACTAGACGCAGGAGGCGCACGTTCACCTGCAACTAGACACAGGACGCGCACGTTCACCTGCAACTAGACGCAGGACGCGCACGCCTAACTGCGACCAGACGTAGGAGGCGCACGTTTACCTGCGACTAGACATAGAAGGCGCACGTTCACCTGCAACTAGACGCAGGAGGCGCACGTTCACCTGCGACTAGACACAGGAGGCGCACGTTTACCTGCGACTAGACATAGAAGGCGCACGTTCACCTGCAACTAGACGCAGGAGGCGCACGTTCACCTGCAACTAGACGCAGGAGGCGCACGTTTACCTGCGACTAGACACAGAAGGCGCACGTTCACCTGCAACTAGACACAGAAGGCGCACGTTCACCTGCAACTAGACGCAGGAGGCGCACGTTTACCTGCGACTAGACGCAGGACGCGCACGCCTAACTGCGACCAGACGTAGGAGGCGCACGTTCACCTGCAACTAGACGCAGGAGGCGCACGTTTACCTGCAACTAGACGCAGGAGGCGCACGTTCACCTGCAACTAGACGCAGGAGGCGCAGGCTTACTTATAACTAGCCAGAGGAGGCGCATGCTTACCCGCAATTAGCTGTAGGAGGCGCACGCTTACCTGCAAAGGTGTGGGGCAGGTGTACAGCGTGTTCTGCATGACGGTCTGAAGGTGCCTGATCAGGTGCGGGGGTCCGATGGACCAACCCAGCTGGGGGACGACAATCATGTGACAGGAATTTTGCAACCGTGAATATTCATGAGGTCGTTCAGAATGTCAGGAGGACTCCTCACCTTCCATCCGGTCACGCTAAACGTCTTCCCCGCGCTGCCAATGGTGATGGTTCGATCCCACATGCCCGGCAAAGTGGCTGCGAGGAAAGAGCGGGAAACGTTTGGTCGGCGCAAACTAGGCATGGGCGATACGGCCTAAAATCGATATCACGATACGGTATCAGCCACCTGCAATGGCGATATTTATCAGGGCTGTGAATCTTTGTGCGCCACATTGTTCGATTCCCGGGGGGTAACGATTTCTAATCAATACTTTTTAAAAACATTGGATGCCAGTTCTATGATAAACATCCCTCAATAAAAGAGATACATGATGAATGTTTGTATTACTTATATTACATCAAAAATAGGAATTGCTAGTCTGAAAAAGATTTTTTTAACATTATTATTACAAAAACGAACCACGATTCATTAGAAAATAGATTTTTTGACACCTCTAATATGTATCACCATATATCATTTGGTATATACATGATAATTAAAGGCCTACTGAAATGAGATTTTCTTATTTAAAGGGGGATAGCAGCTCCATTCTATGTGTCATACTTCATCATTTCGCGATATTGCCATATTTTTGCTGAAAAGATTTAGTAGAGAACATCCACGATAAAGTTTGCAACTTTTGGTCGCTAATAAAAAAGCCTTGCTTTCACCAGAAGTAGCAGACGATGTGCGCGTGATGTCACTGGTTGTAGGGCTCCTCACATCTGAACATTGTTTATAATCATAACCTCCAGCAGCAAGAGCTATTCGGACTGAGAAAGCAACAATTTCCCCATTAATTTGAGCGAGGATGAAGGATTATTGAATGAGGAAAGTTAGAGTGAAGCACACAAAAAAAAAAAAGAAAAGGCGGCAGTGGGACCGTTTCAGATGTAATTAGACACATTTACTAGGATAATTCTGGAAGATCCCTTATCTGCTTATTGTTTTGATAGTGTTTTAGTGAGATTGTAAAGTCAAACCTGAAAGTCGGATGGCTGCGGTGAAAGCTAGTGTCTCTGGGAGAAGCCGAGGAGCCAAGATCACAGATGCCCTTTTGAGCTGCAGGATAAGGTCCCATAATCCACTGAAGTCTCCGGTAAGAGCCGACTAAATATCACAATTTTCCCATCCAGAAACTTGCTGGTTGACGTAGAGAAACATGTTCGCTTGACCGCTCTGTGTTAAAGCTTCACAATAAACAAAGAAACACCGGCTGTGTTTCGGTGCTAAATGCAGCAATCCACCGCTTTCCACCTACAGCATTCTTCTTTGACGTCTCCATTATTAATTGAACAAATTGCAAAAGGTTCAGCAACACAGATGTCCAAATGACTGTGTAATTATGCGATGAAAAGAGATGACTTTTAGCCGTGTGTGGTGCTGGGCTAATATGTCTGCTACAACCGGTGACGTCACAAACACGCGTCATCATTCCGCGACGTTTTCAACAAGAAACTCCGCGGGAAATTTAAAATTGCAATTTAGTAAACTAAAGCGGCCGTATTGGCATGTGTTGCAATGTTAATATTTCATCATTGATAATATAAAAACTATCAGACTGCGTGGTCGCTAGTAGGCCTTTAAAGCATTTACAAACTAATATATGACATGTATTATTAATATTCTACTGATAACTTCTGTTCAAATGTAATCATCACTTCTATATTTTGGGTGATACTACACACGATAATAAGTACCTACAGGGGCGGTATCCCTTATACCAATGCTGATACTGGTCATTTTCATTATCATTCAATGATTACATTTTGGATGACAATTACAAGCAGATAATGGTGGATGAACAAAATTAATTATTGTTTTAATTCCTTTCTAACATTTGCGCTAATTTGTTTTTTCCCCCTTAAAGCTTACTTATGGTAAAAAAAAATCGGCCATATACCGATACTGTACTTGGTATCGTTACTGTTGTATCGATTTGCCCACCATTCTTTATAGCAGGGGTCGGGAACCTTTTTGGCTGAGAGAGCCAGGAAAGCCACATTTTTTAAAGTGTATTACCGTGAGAGCCGTATCATATGTTTTAACACTGAATACAACTAAATGCATGCATTTTTTAAGTGAGACCAACATTTTTAAATGATAAATAAATGGGTTGTACTTGTATAGCGCTTTTCTACCTTCAAGGTACTCAAAGCGCTTTGACACTACTTCCACATTTACACACTGATGGAGGGAGCTGCCATGCAAGGCGCCCATCAGGAGCAAGGGTGAAGTGTCTTGCTCAGGACACAACGGACGTGATGAGGGTGGTTCTAGGTGGGATTTGAACCAGTGACCCTCGGGTTGCGCACGGCCACTCTGCCACTGTGTTGCAATGTTAATATTTCAGTTTACTAAATTACATTAGAGTATAAGTCTTATATTTTGTGTCATTTTTATTCTGAAGCTAACCACTAATAAATAAAATACTTCTTTGGCAACACTAAATGGTCCCTAGTGTGTGAATGTGAGTGTGAATGTTGTCTGTCCATCTGTGTTGGCCCTGTGATGAGGTGGCGACTTCTCCAGGGTGTACTCCGCCTTCTGCCCAAATGCAGCTGAGATAGGCTCCAGCAACCCCCGCCACCCCAAAAGGGACAAGCGGTAGAGAATAGACGGATGGACTTCTTACCATTGATGTGACTTATTGAACAGGTGCGGTTGAAAACGGATGGATGGATTAAAATGCATAAGAATGTTTTATATGTTATTTTTAACACCGATTACTGTCGGAATTATTCATTACTAATCATGTTGAGCAATGTCAGCTCAGATGTATTTGAGAGCCAGATGCAGTCATCAAAAGAGCCACATCTGGCTCTAGAGCCATAGGTTCCCTACCCCTGCTATATAGCCTAAGGATTTGATCCCATTCCTGTGGTGATGATTGGATTCAGAGTTGTTCTTTGATTTAATAACCGATTCTCGATTCAAACCGATTCTCGCAATGTAATATTTGGTATAATAATGATAATAAAATGTTTTTTTTTTTTTAAAGTTACGGGTTAGAAAATCTCCTTCTGGTGGCATTAGGATGGCCTCAAAACGTATTTTACCTGCAACTAACCATAGGAGGCGCATGCTTCAAGGCCTACTATCGACCACGCAGTCTGATAGTTTATATATCAATGATGAAATATTAACATTGCAACACATGACAATACAGCCGCTTTAGTTTACTAAATTGCAATTTTACATTTCCCGGGAGTTTCTTCTTGAAAACGTCGTGTAATAATGATGTGTTCGCATGACGTCACGGACTGTTAGGAAATATGAGCGCTGCACACACACAAAGCTAAAAGTCGTTTGCTTTAACGGCATAATTACACAGTATTTTGGAGAACTGTGTTGCTGAATCTTTTGCAATTTGTTCAATTAATATTGAGAAGGCAAAGTAGAAAGATGGAGTTGGGAAGCTTTAGTCTTTAGCCACACAAACACATGGTGATTCCTTGTTTAAAATTCCCGGAGGTGAAACTTTACTATGGATCAGAGTGGTCAAGCCAACATGGATCCCGACCAAATGTCAACCAGCAGTTTTCGGTGAGAAAATTGTGGTAAAAAGTCGCTTCTTACCGGAGATCAGCTGAGCTTGTGCCGTCTATAAAGATGCCGTCGACTTCCCTGAGACATTGGCGTCAAAACACCCGTGGACACACACCTTTGACTATCAGGTACTGTTAAACTCACTAAAACACTAGCAACACAATAGAAAGATAAGGGATTTCCCAGAATTATCCTCGTAAATGTGTCTAAAAACATCTGAATCCGTCCCAATGCAATCGCAGTTTTTTTTTCTTTTCTAGTCTGTCGCTATCAATATCCTCAAACACGAATCTTTCATCTTCGCTCAAATTAATGGGGAAATTGTCGCTTTCTCGGTCCGAATAGCTCTTTTTGTAGGAGGCTCCCATTTCAAACAATGTGAGGATGTGAGGAGCCATCAACGGGTGACGTCATCGTCTGCGACTTCCGGTAAAGGCAAGGCTTTTCTGTTAGCGACCAAAAGTTGGGAACTTTATCGTGGATGTTCTCTACTAAATCCTTTCAGCAAAAATATGGCAATATAGCGAGATAATAAATAATAAATAAATGGGTTGTACTTGTATAGCGCTTTTCTACCTTCAAGGTACTCAAAGCGCTTTGACACTACTTCCACATTCACACACACATTCACACACTGATGGAGGGAGCTGCCATGCAAGGCGCCAACCAGCACCCATCAGGAGCAAGGGTGAAGTGTCTTGCTCAGGACACAACGGACATGACGAGGTTGGTACTAGGTGGGGATTGAACCAGGGACCCTCGGGTTGCGCACGGCCACTCTCCCACTGTGCCACGCCGTCCCTATAAATCTGAATCCGTATGTATCAAGTATGACACATAGAATGGACCTGCTATCCCCGTTTAAATAAGAAAATCTCATTTCAGAAGGCCTTTAACGGCAACTAATCATAGGAGGCGCACGCTTACCTTCTTTGATTTAATAACCGATTCTCGATTCAAACCGATTCTCGCAATGTAATATTTGGTATAATAATGATAATAAAATGTTGTTGTTTTTTAAAGTTACGGGTTAGAAAATCTCCTTCTGGTGGCATTAGGATGGCCTCAAAGCGTATTTTACCTGCAACTAACCATAGGAGGCGCATGCTTCAAGGCCTACTAGCCACCACACAGTCTGATAGTTTATATATCAATGATGAAATATTAACATTGCAACACATGCCAATATGGCCGCTTTAGTTTACTAAATTGCAATTTTAAATTTCCCGGGAGTTTCTTCTTGAAAACGTCGTGTAATGATGATGTGTACGCGTGACGTCACGGACTGTTAGGAAATATGAGCGCTGCACACACACACAGCTAAAAGTCGTTTGCTTTAACGGCATAATTACACAGTATTTTGGAGAACTGTGTTGCTGAATCTTTTGCAATTTGTTCAATTAATATTGAGAAGGCAAAGTAGAAAGATGGAGTTGGGAAGCTTTAGTCTTTAGCCACACAAACACATGGTGATTCCTTGTTTAAAATTCCCGGAGGTGAAACTTTACTATGGATCACAGTGGTCAAGCGAACATGGATCCCGACCAAATGTCAACCAGCAGTTTTCGGTGAGAAAATTGTGGTAAAAAGTCGCTTCTTACCGGAGATCAGCTGAGCTTGTGCCGTCCATAAAGATGCTGTCGACTTCCCTGAGACATTGGCGTCAAAACACCCATGGACACACACCTTTGACTATCAGGTACTGTTAAACTCACTAAAACACTAGCAACACAATAGAAAGATAAGGGATCTCCCAGAATTATCCTAGTAAATGTGTCTAAAAACATCTGAATCCGTCCCAATGCAATCGCTGTTTTTTTTTTACTTTTTTTTTTCCTAGTCTGTCGCTATCAATATCCTCAAACACGAATCTTTCATCCTGGCTCAAATTATTGGGGAAATTGTCGCTTTCTCGGTCCGAATAGCTGTTTTTGTTGGAGGCTCCCATTTCAAACAATGTGAGGATGTGAGGAGCCATCACACTTGTGATGTCATCGTCTGCTACTTCCGGTAAAGGCAAGGCTTTTCTGTTAGCGACCAAAAGTTGGGAACTTTATCGTGGATGTTCTCTACTAAATCCTTTCAGCAAAAATATGGCAATATAGCGAGATAATAAATAATAAATAAATGGGTGGTACTTGTATAGCGCTTTTCTACCTTCAAGGTACTCAAAGCGCTTTGACACTACTTCCACATTCACACACACATTCACACACTGATGGAGGGAGCTGCCATGCAAGGCGCCAACCAGCACCCATCAGGAGCAAGGGTGAAGTGTCTTGCTCAGGACACAACGGACATGACGAGGTTGGTACTAGGTGGGGATTGAACCAGGGACCCTCGGGTTGCGCACGGCCACTCTCCCACTGTGCCACGCCGTCCCTATAAATCTGAATCCGTATGTATCAAGTATGACACATAGAATGGACCTGCTATCCCCGTTTAAATAAGAAAATCTCATTTCAGAAGGCCTTTAACGGCAACTAATCATAGGGGGTGCACGCTTACCTTCTTTGATTTAATAACCGATTCTCGATTCAAACCGATTCTCGCAATGTAATATTTGGTATAATAATGATAATAAAATGTTGTTGTTTTTTAAAGTTACGGGTTAGAAAATCTCCTTCTGGTGGCATTAGGATGGCCTCAAAACGTATTTTACCTGCAACTAACCATAGGAGGCGCATGCTTCAAGGCCTACTAGCGACCACACAGTCTGATAGTTTATATATCAATGATGAAATATTAACATTGCAACACATGACAATACGGCCGCTTTAGTTTACTAAATTGCAATTTTAAATTTCCCGGGAGTTTCTTCTTGAAAACGTTGCAGAATAATGACGCGTACACGTGACGTCACGGACTGTTAGGAAATATGAGCGCTGCACACACACACAGCTAAAAGTCGTTTACTTTAACCGCATAATTACACAGTATTTTGGAGAACTGTGTTGCTGAATCTTTTGCAATTTGTTCAATTAATATTGAGAAGGCAAAGTAGAAAGATGGAGTTGGGAAGCTTTAGTCTTTAGCCACACAAACACATGGTGATTCCTTGTTTAAAATTCCCGGAGGTGAAACTTTCCTATGGATCAGAGTGGTCAAGCGAACATGGATCCCGACCAAATGTCAACCAGCAGTTTGAGACACTTGTGATTTAGGGCTATATAAATAAACATTGATTGATTGATTGACACTTGCCTGCAACTAGCCATAGGAGACGTACGCTCACCTGCAACTTTTCCCACCAAACGTATTTTTCGTATTGAACAATTTTTTTTTTTTTAGACATTTTTAAACTAATGAATCGTATTTGTGTTCTAGCTTAGTGGTTAGCAATGCGTCGTGTAGCATGTTCACTTATTTCTCGTTTTATTAACTTAGAATGAGCTTTGCACTGTGGAGGGACATTAGCCGCTACATGGCGTCGAAGACGAATTTGTTGGCTTGTCAAATTTGCCGAATCCGCTAGAATCAAGATGCTTTATCCTATGCATCGTGCAAAAAGACGGAGCCTACCTATTTTCAGGTGCTGGCCCCCCCGGTAGACGATCCACTCGTAGACCTCGTCACTGAAGCACAGCGTGTCGTGTTTGAGGCACAAGTCAGCGATCACCTGCAGCTCCTCTCTGCTGAACACCTGCGGGAGGGAGGTCCACACTTCAAAACCGCATCGGGTGTGGCGTGTCGCCGCGCTTACCTTCCCCACGGGGTTGTGCGGGGTGTTGACGATGATGGCCTTGGTTTTGGAGGTGAATTTACCGGCCAGCTCCTCGGGGTCCAGGAACCAGTCGGCGCTGGAGGCGGTTTTCCTCCCCGGTTTCTGCCACAGAGTTCGCCTTCAGGCCGAGTCGCGGGCGATTTCAAAGTGCCGGGGCGTGCTTACCGGGCGTAGCGAGACCAAGACGGGCGTGGCGCCGGCCATGCGGACCATGGGCACGTAGCAGTCAAAGAAAGGTTCTATGACGATCACCTGGAGGGAGGGAGGAAGACCGTGGTGACTGGTAGAGCCTGGAGTGGCAGGAAAACTCTTACCTCGTCGCCCGGGTCCACCAGACCCTGCATGGTGCAGAACAAGGAGCCGTACCCGCCGACGGTGACCAGGACTTCTTTCATGGGGTCAATATGGCGTCCCTGCACCTTCCCATACACCTGGGAGAGCGCCTTCACCAAAGCGGGGTGTCCCTGTGGAGGAGATGCACACTTTACCTTTCTATACACTTCATGTTCCAAAGGGGCTCCATTGTAGGTCCACTCCTCTTTTCTAGCACATTTAGCAGATGTGGGGATCCTTGTTGTAGGTCCACTCCTCTTTTCTAACACATTTAGCAGATGTGGGGATCCTTGTTGTAGGTCCACTCCTCTTTTCTAGCACATTTAGCAGATGTGGGGATCCTTGTTGTAGGTCCACTCCTCTTTTCTAGCACATTTAGCAGATGTGGGGATCCTTGTTGTAGGTCCACTCCTCTTTTCTAGCACATTTAGCAGATGTGGGGATCCTTGGACCCCTCACCATTCACTCTGCTTCTTCCTACTCCTTGTCGGACATGTTAGAATGTAAACATTGTACACATTGTACACACCTTTATTACGTCCAAAATAAATACTTACAATATACATATCAACACTTTGGTACCGGTACCAAAATATATTTTGATATTTTTGTAAATAAAGGGGACCACAAAAAATTGTCATGATTGTCTTTATTTTGACAAAAACTCTTAGTGTACATGAAACATATGTTTATTATTGTCATCAACTTGTCTTTTAGTAGTAAGTAAACAAACAAAGACTCCTAATTAGTCTGCAGTAACATATTGTGTCATTTACACACCTATTATTTTCTACACATTACGAGGGACAAACTGTAAAAATTGATTATTTATCCAATTGTTCATTTACTGTTAAAATATGCTTATTTTCTGTTTGAACACGTTCTATCTACATTTCTGTTAAAATGTAATAATCACTTATTCGTCTCTTCTTTGATACTTGATATTAGTTTGGATGATACCACACATTTAGGTATCGATTTGATACCAAGTAGTTATACATTGGTCAAATTCAAAGTCCTCATGTGTTCTAGGACGTATTTACATACTATGAATTTTGAAGAAAAGGAAAAAAGATTTTGTGACGACAAAAAATATCGATGTAATCATAGTAGTATCGACTAGATATGCGCTTGTGCTTGGTATCATTATAGTGGATGTCAGGTGTAGATCCACACATGGCATTTGTTTACATTGTGACGCCGGAAAGCTATTGTATCCTCGTACGGTTTGTAGTGAAGCATGTTTGGATATTCCTCGTCCTCCAGTGATAATGCTACTTGCAAGAAACTGATTGTTAGTCTAACTACAACACTATCCCATCTTTACATTATTTGGGGTATACATTTAGGAAGCAATTGAGAAGACATACTAAATACTTATTAAATACATCAAAAATTAAAGCTCCAAGCAGCGATGGACAGGACCGAGTATAAATGGAAGTGGTTGAGGAGAAGGAAGTCTGGGCTTCCCAGATATAAGTTAGAACAACACACTACTTTCTATTATATTGTAGTTTTTACCTTTCCTAACGTGTCTACTGACAGATATAAGTTAGAACAACACACTACTTTCTATTATATTGTAGTTTTTACCTTTCCTAACGTGTCTACTGACAGATATAAGTTAGAACTGTACACTACTTTTTATTATAAATGTTGTAGTTTTTATCTTCCATAACGTGTCTACTGACAGATATAAGTTAGAACTATACACTACTTTGTATTATGTTGTAGTTTTTATCTTCCATAACGTGTCTACTGACAGATATAAGTTAGAACTATACACTACTTTTTATCATAAATGTTGTAGTTTTTACCTTCCATAACGTGTCTACTGACAGATATAAGTTAGAACTATACACTACTTTGTATTATGTTGTAGTTTTTATCTTCCATAACGTGTCTACTGACAGATATAAGTTAGAACTATACACTACTTTGTATTATGTTGTAGTTTTTACCTTCCATAACGTGTCTACTGACAGATATAAGTTAGAACTATACACTACTTTGTATTATAAATGTTGTAGTTTTTACCTTCCATAACGTGTCTACTGACAGATATAAGTTAGAACTATACACTACTTTGTATTATGTTGTAGTTTTTATCTTCCATAATGTGTCTACTGACAGATATGTTAGAACTATACACCACTTTGTATTATGCTGTAGTTTTTATCTTCCATAATGTGTCTACTGACAGATATAAGTTAGAACTATTCACTACTTTGTATTATGTTGTAGTTTTTATCTTCCATAACGTGTCTACTGACAGATATAAGTTAGAACTATACACTACTTTGTATTATAAATGTTGTAGTTTTTACCTTCCATAACGTGTCTACTGACAGATATAAGTTAGAACTATACACCACTTTGTATTATGTTGTAGTTTCTTTCTTCCATAATGTGTCTACTGACAGATATAAGTTAGAACTATACACTACTTTGTATTATGTTGTAGTTTTTATCTTCCATAATGTGTCTACTGACAGATATAAGTTAGAACTATACACTACTTTGTATTATGTTGTAGTTTCTTTCTTCCATAATGTGTCTACTGACAGAAATAAGTTAGAACTATACACTACTTTGTATTATGTTGTAGTTTTTATCTTCCATAACGTGTCTACTGACAGATATAAGTTAGAACTATACACCACTTTGTATTATGTTGTAGCTTTTATCTTCCATAATGTGTCTACTGACAGATATAAGTTAGAACTATTCACTACTTTGTATTATGTTGTAGTTTTTATCTTCCATAACGTGTCTACTGACAGATATAAGTTAGAACTATACACCACTTTGCATTATGTTGTAGTTTTTATCTTCCATAACGTGTCTACTGACGGATATAAGTTAGAACTTTTCACTACTTTGTATTATAAATGTTGTAGTTTTTACCTTCCATAACGTGTCTACTGACAGATATAAGTTAGAACTATACACTACTTTGTATTATGTTGTAGTTTTTATCTTCCATAACGTGTCTACTGACAGATATAAGTTAGAACTATACACTACTTTGTATTATGTTGTAGTTTTTACCTTCCATAACGTGTCTACTGACAGATATAAGTTAGAACTATACACTACTTTGTATTATGTTGTAGTTTTTACCTTCCATAACGTGTCTACTGACAGATATAAGTTAGAACTATACACTACTTTGTATTATGTTGTAGTTTTTACCTTCCATAACGTGTCTACTGACACGTTAGAACTTTTCACTACTTTGTATTATGTTGTAGTTTTTATCTTCCATAACGTGTCTACTGACAGATATAAGTTAGAACTATACACCACTTTGTATTATGTTGTAGTTTTTATCTTCCATAACGTGTCTACTGACAGATATAAGTTAGAACTATACACCACTTTGTATTATGTTGTAGTTTTTATCTTCCATAACGTGTCTACTGACACATATAAGTTAGAACTATACACCACTTTGTATTATGTTGTAGTTTTTACCTTTCCTAACGTGTCTACTGACACGTTAGAACTTTTCACTACTTTGTATTATGTTGTAGTTTTTATCTTCCATAACGTGTCTACTGACAGATATAAGTTAGAACTATACACCACTTTGTATTATGTTGTAGTTTTTATCTTCCATAACGTGCCTACTGACAGATATAAGTTAGAACTTTTCACTACTTTCTATTATAAATGTTGTAGTTTTTACCTTCGATAACTTGTCTACTGACAGATATAAGTTAGAACTATACACTACTTTGTATTATGTTGTAGTTTTTATCTTCCATAACGTGTCTACTGACAGATATAAGTTAGAACTATACACTACTTTGTATTATGTTGTAGTTTTTATCTTCCATAACGTGTCTACTGACAGATATAAGTTAGAACTACACACTACTTTGTATTATGTTGTAGTTTTTATCTTCCATAATGTGTCTACTGACAGATATAAGTTAGAACTATACACTACTTTGTATTATGTTGTAGTTTTTATCTTCCATAATGTGTCTACTGACAGATATAAGTTAGAACTATACACTACTTTGTATTATGTTGTAGTTTTTATCTTCCATAACGTGTCTACTGACAGATATAAGTTAGAACTACTTAGTATTACAAATTGTGTAGTTTTTATCTTCCATAACGTGTCTACTGACAGATATAAGTTAGAACTTTTCACTACTTTGTATTATAAATGTTGTAGTTTTTACCTTCCATAACGTGTCTACTGACAGATATAAGTTAGAACTATACACTACTTTGTATTATGTTGTAGTTTTTATCTTCCATAACGTGTCTACTGACAGATATAAGTTAGAAGTATACACTACTTTGTATTATGTTGTAGTTTTTACCTTCCATAACGTGTCTATTGACAGATATAAGTTGCAAACAGATAGACCTACCAACTCGGCGCATAAAAAGTGCAGATGGCCATAAAACGCCACAACAGTCAGGCACCATATGTAAGTACCCAAAATAAAGACTCGACATATAAAGAAATTCAATCAGAGCTGAAACATTGGAGGAAACGAGATTAAAACCCGATGCTAACCGCCCATTGAAAATACATGGGTACGGCTAGTAGCTACTATTAGCAAACAGATAGACCTACCAACTCGGCGTAAATCTTAACATCGACACACTCTCTCATCGCAACCGGGCCCTGATGGTCGGCACCTATAAGTTTACAATTAGTTGTAAAATGTTGGACGGTTGTTTTTACGATATGCAGGCAAACGACAACTTTAAAGAATCATTACTTCCCTGCTTGGCACTCAGCATCAAGGGTTGGAATTGGGGGTTAAATCACCAAAAATTATTCTCGGGCGCAGCACCGCTGCTGCTCACTGCTCCCCTCACCTCCCAGGGGGTGATCAAGGGTGATGGTTCAAATGCAGAGAATAATTTCGCCACACCAAGAGTGTGTGTGACAATCATTGGTACTTTAACTTTAAAACATACCGGCTTAGCTACGGCACCTGGCAGCCATCTTGGTATGGACCAGGGGTGTCAAACGTACGGCCCGCGGGTCGGATCAGGCCTGCGAACAGGTTTTATCCGGCCCGCGGGATGAATTTGCAAAATATAAAAATGAGCCGAATTTTTTTTAATGAAAGAAACGGCTGTTCTGAATGTGTCCACTAGATGTCACAATAGCAATTCTGTGTATATTTGTAGCTCAGGGGTCGGCAACGGGGCTCCTTTGATCACTCTGATGTGGCTCAGCTGCATACTTGCCGACCCTCGAGATTTTTACGAGAGGTTGCCCGGATTTCAGGGCTTTAACCAGTAATAACCCACATGACTATAACCCACATGACTATTTTGAGGGTGTGTCGTGGTAACATTGCATTCAACGTTCTCTTACACATAACGTCGCACCCGCCTTCACGCCATGCTATCTGCGTGCCAGCCGGTCACATGTAGCATGCAACCCCTGATTGCACACATCATCAATTACCAGGCATACTTGTTCAACAGCCACACATGTTACACTGATGGTTGTGATATAAATAACTTTAACGCTCATACTAATATTCGCCACACTGTGAACCCACACCAAACAAGAATGACAAACACATGCCGGGAGAACATCCGCACTGTAACACAACATAAACACAACAGAAGAAATACCCAGTATCCCATGCTACATTGTTCATCCCCCTGTCCCCACCTCAACCACGCCGACCTCAACCGACGCACAGAGGGGTGTGTGGGGGGCGGGGGGGTATAATGTATTTCTTCTGTTGTGTTTATGTTGTTACAGTGGGGATGTTCTCCCGAAATGTGTTTGTCATTCTTGTTTGGTGTGGGTTCACAGTGTGGCGAATATTAGTAAGAGTGTTAAAGTTATTTATATAACAACCATCAGTGTAACCTGTATGGCTGTTGAACAAGTATGCATTGACTTACGTATGTCTGCAGTAAAAACAATCAACATGTCAGCACAGGTTGTAGGGGGCGTTAAAGGTTCCCCCATCATAGCATGCCCTTATTATTGTTGTCAGGGTGAACACCAGCAGACATTCGCCAGAATAGATGCTACGAAATTCCACAGTCTCCTGGAAAAATTAGGAGGGTTGGAAATTGTGATGCTGTCAAGCAGCATTTATATAAATCTCGCGGGCCGCACTAACGTTACGTGTTCATATTAAGGTGCGGGCCGCGTGTCTGGTTTAGACATAGCATAAAGCAAAAAAAACAACTCTGTATGCAGTGTTATTTCATTTTAAATTTCAAAAGAGTTTTGTGGCTCCCATTGTTTTCTTTATTTTATGAAACGGGTCAAATTGGCTCTTTGAGTGGTAAAGGTTGCCGACCCCTGTTGTAGATGATGATACATATGGAAAAAAAACAACAACACATAATGTTATTGCAGCAGTCGAGGAAAATTAGCAAATTACATAAATAACATCCTGTAATTGGATGTTGATATTTTATTATCTTGATAGATTGAAAATAAACACCAATGAGTGGACTGATAAACATTATCACATCATTTATTCAGAAAGTAAAAATAACGACTCGAGATGTCTGATAATGGCTTTTTTGCCGATATCTGATATTACGATATTGTCCAACTTTTAATTACCGATTCCGATACCAACAGATACCGATATATACAGTTGTGGAATTAACACATTATTATGCCTAAATTTGTTGTGAAATCTGAAGTTGTCTTTTTTTTAAGTTATCGTGCCGTGATTTTACCAGTCCGGCCCACTCGGAAGTAGATTTTTCTCCATGTGGACCCCCATCTAAAATGAGTTTGACACCCCTGGTATAGACGATCACAGCCCCTCCCTCATGAATGTTGGTGCGTGCGCACCAGCAGCAGACGGTACGGAAAAAAGAAAAAAAACGTCTCCCTCACTGTGTCTGCGCATGGCGGCCATCTTTGAAATGGTTTTGAGCGCAGCAGTTCCTTGAAAGCTTATAAAATCAAAACCGTAGCAGTAATAAACACTCTTTCATCTACTTTTATTCTGAAGGGTTCAATCTCTCTCCTGTGGTAGTTTGAAGCCGACACGACAAACGCGCTCAGAGGAGATAATGTTTGAAAAAAGGTGACTGATTTTTACAAAACTTTTGTTTTGAACGGGGAATTGCAAACTTCCTGTTGATTTTTACTAGGAGTTGTCAATATATGAAATGTAGGTCTAAGTGAGACCCACATAGAGGTTTTTGTTTCATGTCTCTATGACATTCCTACTGGAAGTTACAGACAGTTTTGTCTGTGTTTTCTTCCTATGAGCAGTTTTGTCAGTTTTTTATTCCTAGGAGGCGCTAGAGCGCATTTTTGGGTTTTGGAGTTAGGTTTTTTTGATTAAATCGCAATTTTCGCCAGTCCTGATGTGTGGGTCCAGTTTGGTGAGTTTTGAAGCATGTTAAGGGGGTCAAATTACAGCTCAAAGAGGCAAAGGTGAGTGTTTTTACAAAACTTTTGTTTTGAAGGGGGAATTGCAAACTTTCTGTTGATTTTTGCTTAAGGTTGTCAGCGTATGAAATGTAGGTTTGAGTGAGACCTACATAGAGGTTTTTCGACATTCCTACTGGAAGTAACAGGCCGTTTTGTCTGTGTTTTCTTCCTAGGGGGCGCTAAAGCGCAATTTTTAGTTTTAGGGTTAGGTTTTTTGATTAGATTGCAATGTTCGCCAGTCCTGATGTGTGTGTCAGATTTGGTGAGTTTTCAAAAATGTTAAGGGGGTCAAATTACAGCTCAAAGCCGCGGAATAATAAAAAAGAAAGAAAGAAAGAAAGAAAGAAATTAAATAGGGTCCTCTGTACCAAAGGGACATTTGGTCCCTAATTACAAATCAATTTAAAATAAAAAAAATAAATAAATGAAAATCTCACTTTTAATGTGGCTTGATTTTTTTTAACACCCCTAAAAATGTGTTTATGGTGACATTGAGTCCCAAGTTTTAATTATTCTAAAAAAAGGCCCACTTTAATTGACATACAAGGTTGACATAAAATACCCAAAGCCGACACGACAAACGCGCTCAGAGGAGATAATGTTTGAAAAAAGGTGACCGGTTTTTACAAAACTTTTGTTTTGAGGGGGGAATTGCAAACTTCCTGTTGATTTTTACTGGGAGTTGTCAATATATGAAATGTAGGTCTAAGTCAGACCCACATAGAGGTTTTTGTTTCATGTCTCTACGACATTCCTACTGGAAGTTACAGACAGTTTTGTCTGTGTTTTCTTCCTATGAGCAGTTTTGTCTGTTTTTTATTCCTAAGAGGCGCTACAGCGCATTTTTGAGTTTTGGAGTTAGGTTTTTTTGAATAGATCGCAATTTTCGCCAGTCCTGATGTGTGTGTCAAATTTGGTGAGTTTTCAAAAATGTTAAGGGGGTCAAATTACAGCTCAAAGCCGCGGAATAATAAAAAAGAAAGAAAGAAAGAAAGAAAGAAATTAAATAGGGTCCTCTGTCCCAAAGGGACATTTGGTCCCTAATTACAAATCAATTTAAAATAAAAAAAATAAATAAATGAAAATCTCACTTTTAATGTGGCTTGATTTTTTTAACACCCCTAAAAATGTGTTTATGGTGACATTGAGTCCCAAGTTTTAATTATTCTAAAAAATGCCCACTTAAGTTGACATACAAGGTTGACATAAAATACCCAAAAAGTATGGGTCGTGAGTATTTCCTTGCCCTTTTGTGGGCTCTGAACCGAGGATGTTGTTGTGGCTTGTGCAGCCCTTTGAGACACTTGTGATTTAGGGCTATATAAATAAACATTGATTGATACCAAAAAACAAAACGTTATAAAAGCAACAGTAACGATAAAAAAAAAAAAAAAACTATCCATATTAGTTATTTTTTTAGTCCAAAATTTTGTTCCTTACCAAAAAAACAGAAAAAAAAATGTATATAGTTTTTATTTTTTCCGCCTTCCTTTTTAAATAAAAAAATTACGAATTAATTTAAAATCGAAAAAAATAAATGAAAATCTCACTTTTAATGTGGATTGATTTTTTTGAGCACCCCTACAGTAAAGATGACTTTATGTTGACATGGAGTTCTCAGTTTGGATTATTAAAAAAAACGCTCACTTAAGTTGACATACAAGGTTGACATAAAATACCCCAAAAAAAGTCAATTTCAGTAAAAAAAAAAATGGGCTAATTTATGTTGACATTACTGTTAATTTCTTCACTCGCACCAAACGACGTGAAACCACAACAGCAACAAATCTACTTTATAGTTAGAAAACAACATTGACATGCACGGTCACTTCCTGTTCAGTGCTTCAAAATAAAAGTATCAAGCCTGATTCTACCACAGTGACTTAAAAAAACAGTCAGCAGTGGTACCTGGGGATACCGCTACCTTAGCTTATGAGTTTTTCCCCGCAAAATGTTATGCTGTGTGTGGGCGTTATGAGCCTCCCCGCCACTAGTGGGCGTTATGAGCCTCCCCGCCACTAGTGGGCGTTATGAGCCTCCCCGCCACTAGTGGGCGTTATGAGCCTCCCCGCCACTAGTGGGCGTTATGAGCCTCCCCGCCACTAGTGGGCGTGGTGAAGGTCACATTCAACCCGGTCTTACAGCTAGAGATGGAAACAACTTTGTTTTTCCAAGCATGGTTGTGAAGAAAGTGAGTGTGAGGGACAGAGCAGAGGAAAAAAGTGGAAGATATTCAACGAATTAAAGAAGGACATCATCGCAAACATGACAGCTCGCTAACTTGGTGAAGCTGTCTGCACAGAATGAGTCCGTAACGCCTGCCGAGGACATCTCAACGGCGCAAATTTATCCACGACAATATCGAGAAGCTGCTGATGGTGTGTTTGACGGAGAAGCAGCTGGAATGAGAAGTCCAAATGCAGTAAATTATTACTACATTACTTCATTAAGCTACTGAAGCTGTTTGTAGTACATTATATTGTATTGTTTTGATATTTATTGTTCAAATTATTATTTTTTAAAAATGTGTTTTATATGTTAAAATTATGCTGATTTTTTTACATTTTAATTCAGTATTTTAAAAAACCATCTGCATCACAGAACCAATTAATTTATCAGCCGGAGGTATTTTTATATAAAAATATCAGATGTAAACAATAATCTAAATAAAAATACCTAATCAGCCATTTGACTTATTTTGTACAGCAGTCATTCTCGTAACTATGGGAAAGTACAGTGTTTTATAGCCCTGTATTCAAACACAGTGTGACTGTTCAAACTGTGTTTAATGTTACTGTGGCCAAAAATATGATGAATATTTGTTCAAAAAGGGCTTGTTTTTTCCGGATCCTTAGGTCTACTATGCTACAACATGTTTTAGATAAAGTCATACATAAAATATGCAATATGTAAATATGTCAATGACAAACTGCAGTATTAATATGAAAAGCACATTCTGACTCATATTTCTTCTCCCATGCTCTCTCCCCCCTCCAGACTGAGCTTACTCCCTCCCTCCCACCTTTATTCAGGGTATCAAGAATAACGCATTCCATATCGCACGTAAAAGACTATTTTGTTTGACTACTTGATGTAATAGTTTCCAATACACGACGGCAAGTTTCGGTTTCAGTTATGTTGACGCTTGTGTCGACCCTGTCCAGCCAGTGCTAGGTGTGTTGTTAAAAGTGTTTTTTAAGTTATCACAACAGTTCTCTATACAAACTCCTGGAGTACCACATTTCAAATCAAACTACAACTTTTACAAATTACTATGAAAAGTAATTTGTTAAAAGTTGCTTTCCACTGAGTTGCCTTGTGCTCTCTCCCCCCTCTAAACTGAGCTTACTCCCTACTCCCACCTTTATTAAGAGTATCGAGAATAACGCATTCCTTCCCTATGCAAAAGACAATTTTGTTTGACTACTTGATGTAATAGTTTTCAATACACAACGGCAAGTTTCGGTGTCTGTTATAGTGACAACCGCTTGTGTCGACGCTGTGCAGCTAGTGCTAGGTGTGCTGTCAAAAGTGTCTATTAAGTTCTCACCGCAGTTCTCGGTACAAACTCCTGGAGTACTACATTTCAAATCAAACTATAATTTTAATAAGTTACTGTGGAAAGTAATTTGTTAAAGGTTGCTTTTCACTGAGTTGTGTCTTGTGCTCTCTCCCCCCTCCAGACTGAGCTTACTCCCTCCCTCCCACCTTGTATTCAGAGTATCAAGAATAACGCATTCCATATCGCACGTAAAAGACAATTTTGTTTGACTACTTGATGTAATAGTTTCCAATACACGACGGCAAGTTTTGGTGTCCGTTATGTTGACAACCGCTTGTGTTGATGGCGGCCAGCCAGTGCTAGAGGTGTCGTTAAAAGTGGCTTTTAAGTCCTCACAGCAGTTCTCGATACAAACTCCTGGAGTACTACATTTCAAATCAAACTATAACTTGAATAAGTTACTATGAAAAGTAATTTGTTAAAGGTTGCTTTCCACTGAGTTGTGTCTTGTGCTCTCTCCCCCCTCCAGACTGAGCTTACTCCCCCCCACCTTGTATTCAGAGTATCAAAAATAACGCATTCCTTCCCTACGCAAAAGACAATTTTGTTTGACTACTTGATGTAATAGTTTTCAATACACGACGGCAAGTTTCGGTGTCTGTTACAGTGACAACCGCTTGTGTCGACGCTGTGCAGCTAGTGCTAGGTGTGCTGTCAAAAGTGGCTTTTAAGTTCTCACAGCAGTTCTCTGTACAAACTCCTGGAGTACTACATTTCAAATCAAACTATAATTTTAATAAGTTACTGTGGAAAGTAATTTGTTAAAGGTTGCTTTTCACTGAGTTGTGTCTTGTGCTCTCTCCCCCCTCCAGACTGAGCTTACTCCCCCCCCACCTTGTATTCAGAGTATCAAGAATAACGCATTCCATATCGCACGTAAAAGACAATTTTGTTTGACTACTTGATGTAATAGTTTCCAATACACGACGGCAAGTTTTGGTGTCCGTTATGTTGACAACCGCTTGTGTCGACGGCGGCCAGCCAGTGCTAGACGTGTCGTTAAAAGTGACTTTTAAGTTCTCGATACAAACTCCTAGAGTACTACATTTCAAATCAAACTATAATTTTAATAAGTTACTGTGGAAAGTAATTTGTTAAAGGTTGCTTTCCACTGAGCTGTGTCTTGTGCTCTCTCCCCCCTCCAGACTGAGCTTACTCCCTCCCCCCACCTTGTATTCAGAGTATCAAGAATAAGGCATTCCATATCGCACGTAAAAGACAATTTTGTTTGACTACTTGATGTAATAGTTTCCAATACACGACGGCAAGTTTTGATGTCCGTTATGTTGACAACCGCTTGTGTTGACGGCGGCCAGCCAGTGCTAGAAGTGTCGTTAAAAGTGGCTTTTAAGTTCTCACAGCAGTTCTCGGTACAAACTCCTGGAGTACCACATTTCAAATCAAACTATAACTTTAATAAGTTACTATGGAAAGTAATTTGTTAAAGGTTGCTTTCCACTGAGTTGTGTCTTGTGCTCTCTCCCCCC